>NC_056727.1:1144193088-1144228088 GCF_019279795.1 Protopterus annectens | reverse complement strand
TTTATGCTTTTCCTTACAGTCATACGAAATTTTCATCCCTTTTAGACCCCATTCCTTTTTCCATAACCACCATCTGATTTTACTTAATATTGTTGCAAAAATCTATTTAACATTAAACATAATTTCATTTATTTTTTCATTCCATATATCCCATATAACGTAAAATAACCTTTTATCAAATTTTTAAAGTATTTTCTACTTCTATTCTTATACTATCAATATTTAATATATATATATATATATATATATATATATATATATATATATATTTTTTTTTTTTTCACATTTTTACATCTTCAAAAAATCTTCTTTACATAGTTTTCCCATAACTTTTTTACTGTTTTACATTTCAAAAACACATGTGCAGTTGTTTTTCTTCTTGACAATGTAAACATATTATATCACTTTTCTTTTTATATGGGATATTTTCTTTTACTGGTAATTTATCTATTACCTGCCTCCACAAAAAATCTTGACATTCTTCTTTCTTATTACACCATTTGCTTGTTATTTTTCATTTTTTCATCTGTTAAAATTTCCCATAGTTTTATATAATAATGTTTCATCATTACATTCTTATACCATACTTTTCTTTTTTTCTATATCATCAATGTTTATTTTCCAGAAAAATATTTTTCTTGGTAGCATTTTATTTCTTCATTTATGCACTCTTTTTTGCTTTTACTCTTTTTTACCATACCCCAAAATTTATCATATTTATATTTATACAATTTTATAAATCTCTCATTCTTTTCCTTTATTCACTTTAACACTTTGCACAAATTTCATGAAGCAGCATATACTACTGGGTTAAATAACCTTAAACATCCTTCCTTTTTATTTACATACAAAACTCCTATTTTTACTGGATTTAATCTAGAACCCCATACAAATGAAAACAATTATCTGCAATAATTCCTTTTCAAATACTGTTGGCAACATAAATATATCTGCTAAATATGCTATTGTTCCCATCAGTACCAAGTTTATCAAATAAGCCTTTTTTGAATACTGATTTTATATGCTTTGTTTTATTTCTTCTATTGCTTTTTCTCATCTTTATTCTCAGATTTTATACCCAATACAGAAATTTAATTCATTATAAAATATATACCCTCATCTTTATTATCACTTATACGTTTACCTTTCTCTTTCTTTAAAGCCATCCCTCTCACCACTAGACACTCATTTGTGCAAATTATTCTTTCTTTTTTATTCAATTGTTATAATGTCATCTGCATAAGTTAATAGGACTGGAATGCTTAACCATTCAGGTGTTATATATCCTATCTCCTTTATTTTATAATGTATTTCAGATGCTGTCACATTCATAACTAATATAAAGAGTATACAGCTCAGTTGTTTTCCCAGTCTTACACTACTCTTCATGTGCACCTCTTGGCTACCATTCATTCGTGAGTATTTTTACTTTATTATTACCATACACTGTGGTGCTACCGTAGCATTGTCGCCTCACAGTTAGACGTTGCCCGTTCGATTCTCAGTTAGAGCATCTTCTGTGTGTCGACATGCGTGAATGGGCATTCCTTCGTTGAAGTTTGTGCGTTAGGCCCATCAATCCAGCACATGAAAATCTACTGCCAATCATTAGCGGACCGGAGTTCCGCTGTGGCGACCCCTAACCGGGAAAAGCCAAAAGACACAAAAAATTACCATACACTGACAGACATAATGTCCTAACTTTTTCACTTATATTCTTTCATTATTACCCATACGATTTCATGTCCAATAGTAGCAAATGCCTTATTAAGGTATCCTATCAGATTTTTGCTTCTTTTCTATTCATAATATCATCCACAATTTCTCTAACCATCATTAATTATATATACTATCTTCCATAATATTTTCCATTTTAGTTTCAAATATCTATTATTTTCATAAAGATTTTATAATCATTATTATCAGTCTCCAGTTTTTAAATTGTGTTCTATTGTCCTTCTTCCATTTGAATTTAAGTAGTCCACTACATAATTCTTTATACATAAAACCTTCATTTAACCATTTATTCAAAATCTTTAAAATATAATGTTTGTCAATCTCTTACATTTTATACATTTCATACCCTATTCAATCTGATGCAGTTACATGTATATTTACTTGTCCTAATACTTTATCTAGCTTATGTAAAGAAATCTCATTTTCCAACTCCTTATTCTTTTTCTGTCAACTTTTTTACTTTCCATGTTTTTCACTACCTTCTTTTTTCTTTAAACATTTTGTCTACTTAGTATTACATTATTCATAATCTTTTCCTGTTTTTTTTATTTCTCCTTTTACAATTTTTATTTCTCTCATTACACTACCATCTTCCTTTACAAATCTGCTTAAGTAACTCTATACTTCTCTATTTCCTTGTAAAAATATCTTTGCTTAAATAACAATTCTTGTATTTTTTCTTGCTTTGTTTCATATAATTCTTTTTTTCTTTGTCAAAGTACTTTCTATCATTATGTTATAAAACTTCCGATGTATCATTATGTGTTCTTTTATATTTTTCTTTTTCGACTGTCCTCATGTCACATTGTCACTGTAAAAAAAAAACTTTTTTATATATTCTTCCTTAGAGATCATCCACCATTTAGACCTTCTTCTTCTCCTTTCAGCTTATCCTGGTTAGGGGTTACCACAGTGGAACAACGGTCCACAGAATGATTGGCAGTGGAGTTTTATGGTGCTGAGTTGCCAGCCCAGTGCCCAGCCTTCCACAGAAGGCACACACACACTCACAACTAGGGCCAATTGAGAGTGTCCAATTCACCTACAGCATGTCATTGGGATGTGGGATCCACCATTCAGACCAGTTTTTATAAAATCTTCTCACAGTAATATGATCTTTCCAGCCTCACAGCAAGAGGTCCTCTGGTTCGATTCTCGGCTGGGGTGCCTTCTGTGCGGAGTCTGCATGACGTCCCTGTGGTCACGTGGGTTTCCTCCGAGTGCTCTGGTTTCCTCCCACATCCCAAAGACATGCAGTAGGTGGATTGGATACTCTAAATTGGCCCTAGGTGTGTGTGCATGTGTGTGCCTTCTGTGAAGGTTGGGTGCCGGGCTGGCAACTTAACACTGTAAAACTCCACTGCCAATCATGAGTGGACAGATGATCTGCTGTGGCAACCCCTAACCAGGAAAAACCAAAAGAAGAAGTAATATGATCTTTCCAGAACTGTATTATTTATTTATTTATTTCTTCATTCCATTTTTATTTCTTTCCCTATTTTATATATTCTTTATTTTCCTCTATCTCTAGCCATACTGCAGGATGATCAGAAAATCTGGTTTCAGCTACCTCCTCGTCTCCTATAATAAACCTTCTGATACTATAAAATAATCCATTTCACTTCTATACATACCCCTTTTGTAAGTCCATGCATTTTTATCCCTAGGTTTTAACTTACCACATCTTTTAACTTCTAAATTTTTATTATATTATTTCATTTCCTTTAATGCGTGCCTCTTAAATCACAATTAAAGTTTTCTGTTGTCATAATATTCATATGTATCACTAAATAGTCTAAAATAAGATGAAATAAGCTTTCCCTTTCTTTACAATTAGTATCACCATAAAATATTCTAAATCTGTATGCTTGTTCTTTCCATTTTAAAGCTACAATGGTTAATCTTCCCATTTTTGCTAAAGTTACATATAATATCTTTACTGTATTTCTATAGAATATGGCTATTTCAGAACATCTCTCATTTTTCAAATTCCAGATTATCTTTCCTCCGCATAGTTACTCTGTTTGCAATATTTATTCATTTCTTAATAAAAATATTATGTCTTTTAATATAATTACATCTACATCACATGTATTACACCACTCCAAAATCACTGCTCTTTTTACTATAATCTTAATACTATTCACATTTACAGAAAGCTCTCTAAAACTTTCATTTTTCCTTTTCCATAGATTCATAGGTTCATAGCTAATTAATAGGGTAGCTGCCTTAATGGGCCATTCTAAGCCTATCCAGTTCCCCCCTTAAAGGTGAGAATTAAACACCGCACCTTATGTTGGTGAATCAAACACCTTAACCATTACACCATCCACAACAATTAGCTGTATATATTCTTTTTCATCCATTTCCTTTCTTTTTATCTTTTGTCCTTGTCTGTTTAAATTTTCTTTTTCTGTATTTTACCCTTTTACCAACATAATTTTTTTTCTTTTACTATCTTCCAATTTATGTCTTCTTCCATGTCCTCTATTATTTATTCTCATCTATTTTTTTTCTATTTACAATACTACTAAAATTCTTTATCTTTGTTAATTTTATTCTCTTACTTTTTTCCTTACTCATATTTTCATTTTTACAATCCATCCATAGATGTCCAATGTTGTTGCATTTATAACATTTCAAATCAGATGTTTTTGTATCATGTGCCATTTCCTCACAAATATAACATTTTTATCACAATTGCTTATCAAATGTCCTTCTTTTCTAAACAAAAAATATGTTTTGGGTTGTCCCCAGTATTTTATGATACCCCATTCCCTCCACATTTATCATGCTTGGTATATGTATAATTTTTTTCTCTTTCTATTTTTACAAAATATTACAATCCCATCTTCCAGTCCATAAACCCCTTTTATCATAAATGTTTGCAATGTCTATTACTTCTTTACATAATGTTTTCAAAGTCTCTTTTCCCACTTTTCTTTTTCAATAATAATTCTTTATTACTTTTACAATTGTTCATACACATATTTGAGCGTGATATACACAGGTAGTTTCCAAACAATACGACAAAAAAACAATCCTGCAACATATGTACACTATATACATGAATGCTTTTATTTTAACACAAGAAAAGACATCTGAAGAGTCTAGACAATAGGTATTATATCTTATAATAATTTGATTACTATTAAAGTTTACTTTATAGTATTAATATCCAAGGGTTACCCTGGGTTCCGCACATTAAGCCAATATAATGTTAAAAATTTGTTCCCAGATCTTCTGATTATTTATATGTTTGGTATGATCAGTGATTAGTAATTTGTGGGCTAGTATGTGTTTTATCGCTAGATTCTTAAAGTTGTCCCATGAAGTTTGCAATGGATTCAACCAATCAGTTGCTATATAGAGTTTCATTAACAAAAAGATATTCATAAGTATGGTCAATTGGGATCTAGTTAGATCATTTGAGGGAATATGTAATATAGTAAATTCCCAGGAAAGGGTGGAAGTTTGATAACCCACCTTCTGCAGTTGTAGTTTCAAGGAATTCCATAGTTTATATATACACTTACAGCTCCAGAATATATGAAGGAGATCTGCAGTTTCATTTTTACAGTATGGGCATTTAGGAGAATTTTAGAGTTAAATTTATGCAAGCTAAGACGCGTATAATAAGCGTTATTGAGTATCATAAGTTGAGTAAAAGTTATCTTTTGGAGGGAAATTGATTTAATAGTTAAGTTGATTGCTTTTAATATTTTACTATTTTCAATCAAGGGTATTTTTTCTTTCCAATAATTTGATAAAAAGACTTGATCTTGATATTTAGTTTATTTTATTTTATATGCAGATGTTATATACTTATTATCTTGTAGGAGGGCTTGCCATAAATTTGTACATTTCATTAAATCCTCATCATTAATTTTTAAATCTTTAAAGTAACTTATAGATAAATATTTGATCTGTCTCAGTATTATTAGGTATGATTTTAGAAGGTTCCATTCCTGTCTTACTTCATGAGCCGAATATTTCAAATAAGGGTATATATCGCGTAACGTTAAATTAATAATAAGTGAGACATTTTTTAGGTCTATTAATTGATTATTAATTCTCAGGTTTGGATTCCTATGAAAAGGTTGTAGGATCATAAGGTGTTGGGTAAGATTTAATGACGTGAAGAGATTTTGTAATAATGTGATATATATTTTAATATGCTCCATTAAAGCCAGTGATTTAAATGTATCTTTCCTTAGAAAAGGTAATGATTTAGGATTAATTTTCAGACTCTCTACATGTTTATGATTCAATCTTAACCAGTTTGGGGACCAATTCTTGCTATGTGTATCATAATTAGCAATTCTTAAAATTCTACTGGCATTTATAATTAAGTAATATTTTTTGAAATTGGGTAATTCTAAACCCCCTCTGCCTTTTGGGGTCATCAATTTATCGTATGAAATTCTAGTTTTCCTTGGTTCCCATATAAATTTAGCAGATTCCGTGTGGATTTGTTTGAAGAACTTCTTCGGGATTAAAACCTGAGCAGATCTGAAGATATATAATAATCTGGGTAATACGTTCATTTTAATAATTGAAACCTTTGCTAACAATGGTAATTTTAGTTTATTCCATTTCCTTAGGTCAGATAAAATGTGATCCCAAATTAATTTGTCATTATTAATATAAAAGTCCTTATTATCTGTGGAAAATGTGATACCTAGATATTTAATCTTTTCTTTTTTAATGGAAATATCTTGTTTTTTTTAAGGTTTATTTTATAGTTAGATATTACTGCAAAGTTTTTGACAGCTGTTAATAATTTCTTCGTATCTGTAACTGGTGTTATACTATATACATTAAGATCATCTGCTAGAAATCTTGGTACCATAAAGTATTGGGGCGTTATGATATACATTTTTTAATAATATGTAAAATAAAGGTTCCAAATATAAACTAAATAATAAAGGGGATAGAGGACAGCCTTGCGGGTTCCATTTTTTTTTGTATTCTTTTGGAGAAAATCTTGTTGATATATAAGTTAGTGTATGGATTATTGTATAATATTTGTAATGTCCTGATGAATTCTTGCGGTATGTTAACAAATGGTAAAATATGAAATAAAAATTTTATGTTCACTCTATCAAAGGCTTTTTGTGCATCAATAATGAGTGCATACAAATTTAAATTCTTTTGATTGGCATAAGAAATTAATGTATGCAGAGTTAAAGTATTGTCACTAGTTTGCCTAGAAGTTAAAAAACCCGTTTGTTCATTTGAAATTATTAAATTCATTATTTTCTTCAGTCTATTAGCTAAAATAGTAGTCATAATTTTAGTATCAATATTTAAGAGTGAAATAGGTCTATAATTATCTGGGTTTTGGTAATCCGAATTTTCCTTGAGTATTAAAATAGTTTTGGATGCATTAAAATGAGGGTTGTTGATTTTATTGTTAATAATATAGTTAAAAGTATATGATAGTATTTCAACAATCGTACCACTAAATGTTTTGTAAAACTCAGGAGTAAGACCATCTGGGCACGGCACTTTGTGTGATTTCAGCTTATTGATTGTTGTTATTTCTTCGGTGGAAATTGACTTGATTAAATCTTTTTGCAAATTGTCATCTAATTTCGGAAAATTAATTTTGTGAATAAAATCATTGTTAGTCTCATTTATATGTGACTCATCTAACTCACCATAAATTTGAGAGTAAATCAGTTCAAAGGTATTGATAATATTTTCAGATTTCGTATAAATTTTGTCCTTGTAGAGTATTTCCGTAATTTGAGAGGGTGATTTAGATTGGTTTATAATTCTAGCTAAAGCCCTTGATGGAGTTTGAATATGATTAGCATATCTTGCAAGCATTTTGGTTTCATGAAATGCTAATCTATTATTTTGGCTCAGGAAAAGATCTTTCTGACATTTTAAATAATTCGGTTTCAGTTTGTGTGTTATGATTTTGCCTTAATTCCTGATCTAACAATTTAATTTTAGCCTCTAAGATTTGTTCTTCTTTGAGCTAAATTTTTTTATAATAAGAGGCTTTTTGAAGGAAACCCCCCTTACTTGAGCTTTAGTTGCCGCCCATTCAATATCAGGTATGTGTTGTTCTTTGACTAATCTAACCAGTGAGGAATTTAGAATTTCTTGAATTTCCTTATTTATTTCTTTTTTATTTAACAAGTTTGGATTTAAGGACCAATTATAACTCCTGTGTATTCGACCATACTTTTTTTTTTTTTATAATTGTACATGAATTTTTTTTTTTACTTCCCTGTTAGATGATTTTATCACATAAAGATTCCATGGGTTATAGTCTTTCTTTTTCATATTCTCAAGAAAAATTTCCATTGAAAAAACAGTCTCAAAATAAAAGTCACAAAATGTACCTTTGTCAATAAGAATAAATGCTCTTATCTCATGTCCTTTTACACCCAAATGAGCTATTAAATTGTTCCACACTTCATACCTGGTCATTTCTTTGTCTTCTTTACTTTAAATCCTTACCATGTAGTTCCATGTTTCATTTTTCTCTACCTTTTTTCTTTTCTGCTACTCCTCTTTTGCCTTCTTTTACTTCTTCTGCATATGTTTTTTCCATCTCACCACTATTCTTCAGGATTGTCTCTTCATCCTCCTTTTGTATTTCACCATAATGTCCCCCTAGGAAATGCCTCCTTTATTTTTTGTCTCACTCTACATCACTGTTTCTTTAAGTAAATCATCACATAAGCCCCCCCCCCGACTAGAGGATTGTAATTATACATTCATCATTTGTCAACTCATCTCCACCAAACAGATTTCTTTGAAACATCTCCTCAGAATACTGCACACATTCTCCAGTCTCAGTATTGGCTTTCTCCTTCAGTTCTCTCACCACTCCATTATCTCCTTCTCTCATCATCTACCTTCCAGTTTTTCTGTGCTGCCTCTGTACATGGAATGGAAAATACTCATGCAAAATGGGTCCCACTCACAACATCAAGTAAGTAAAATTCTCTAATTCCCTGGCCAAATTTCCACTAGTAGTATAAATAAAACCTCTGGTCTCCCCTGAAAAGAGGCTACCAGCCCAATGGGACTAACCCGGTCAACAAAGGATCAATAAATAATTAAAAAACTACTACCTCCTAAATTATATGGATCAAGAGGAATATCATTGTTTGAAAACTGTAATATCTGTAATCCTTAACTTTCAGTTTATATAAAGTCTGCACTTGCAATGAACTTCTGAGGATTCTAGTATGAAGCTCTTACATGGATATACATCAATTTGTAGTTTAGAAGAGATTCTGTGTTCTGGTGTGCTTTGTTTAATCTAGAATTATTTATGGAAGCTTTGGTGCTTTTCTGGATGAGGCATTCCATAGGGTTCAGTGGGACTGGCTGAAGTACATATGACAGGTGCTTGATTTTTTACAGCTTTACATTTCTTAGACAATGTGAATATGGTGTTTGAAGCAGTGAAACCTTATCCATATTTCAGATATCATGTTATGGAGAATTTGTCATGAATGGGTTGAGATTGTAATATGGCAAGAAACATACTGCTAAGTTTTCCCAGCAGTTTTTACTTGCAGTAAAAATAACTCATGGGTTATACTAAACTTGAACAGAGTTAATTAATTTACTTTTGCTGAGGAGACGTACTTATGTAGTGGCTATATTTTTATGCCTGAGACAATGAATATGTGTAATGACTGTTCCCAAAGTACTTTATGTTTTATTACATGGAGTCTTCACACACACACACACACACACACACACACACACACACATATATGTATATGTATATATATATATATATATATATATATATATATATATATATATATATATATATATATATATATCAATTCAGTTTGATTCAAATAAAAAAAAATAAAATAAATAAACTATTAAATTGTTCCACACTTCTTCATGCCTGGTCATGTCTTCTTTACTTTGAATCCTTAGCATGTACTTACATGTTTCATTTTTTCTACTTTTTTCTTTTCTGCTACTCGCCTTTTGCCTTCAGTTGCCCCAGTAAGAAAAATTAGAACTAAGCAACACTATGCTCCTTGGCTTACTAAATCCACTAGAGCCCTATTAAAAACCAGACATGGCATGGAAAACCCGGAAGAAAGATAACACAAGTGTATCCAAACACAACTATCAACACCTTAGGAATCAGGTCAAAAAACAAATAAAGCTTGATAAGCAGAACTACTTTCTAGATATACAAAATAAACACTCCAATAACCCCCAAATTTCTGGCATGGAATAAACTCCCTACTAAAACCTGGTAAAGCCTCCACACACCAGCTCCCACCTCCACCTCTATAAAAACAGATAGCGATATAGCCTCCCAATTTAATCACCACTTTACTGAATCCATTAAATCACTATCAACTCAACTTTCCAAAAATAGCTACTCATCCATACCAACAACTCCTAACAACTCACCTCCCTTTACATGCTCTCCTGTCCCAACCTCAACAATAAAAAAAACTCTTAAAACTTAAACCCACTACTCTTGCACCAGATGGTATACCTGCTCATTTCCTAAAAATGGTTACCGACTCTCTATCCTACCCAGTCTCAATCTTAATCAACCGCTCCATACAGAAATCCCACATCCCTCAACTATGGAAAATCTCTTACATTATTCCCCTTCATAAGGGTGGGAATTCCTATGATTTCTCTAATTATCGCCCCGTAGCCATTCTGTCTCCTTTATCAAAGATACTTAAGAAATGCATACACTCTCAGGTCATGCATTTCCTAGACTCTAACAATTTCTTCTCCTCTACACAACATGGTTTCTGCCAACACCACAGCACAACTTCAGCCCTTCTCTCTTTCACAAACCTGATTAACCAACATAGAAATAACAACAGATTTGTATCTGCTATATTCCTGGACCTCTCCAAAGCATTTGACATGGTTTCCCACTCCATTCTAATAGATTCTCTTACCTCTCTATCCTTTGCCTCTAACATTTTTGCATGATTTAAAAACTATCTATCAGACCGACAACAAGCTGTCCAGTGGCAAGGAGTTAAATCATTTTTACTCCCAGCTACCACTGGTGTACCTCAAGGTTCCATACTTGGTCCACTCTTCTTTTCTATCTTTACTAATAATCTACATACCTCTACCCTACAGGCTTCACTCATACAGTATGCAGACGATTCCTCCCTGATCTGCTCTGCCCCAAAGCTCACCACCCTGTAGTATCTCACCCAGGAATCTTTTACCTCAGTAGAAAGGTGGATCACAGATATTCAACTTATCTTAAATCCCAGCAAAATGAAATTACTTCTATTTACACCAAACAAATCAAAAACGTCTCCACTCTCCTCCTCTAGCTCCTCCAGTCATGGAACTGTCATTTCACCCTATCTCCACACCAAGCTGCTTGGCATTAAAATAGATAACAACCTACACTTTGACATCCATATCTCTCAAACTATTAAAAAGGTACACAAAAAAATGGGGTCCCTATACAGACAAAAAGACTTTCTATCAGATCAAGCTTGGGTCACCCCAGCTCAAACCCACCTTCTTTCTGCACTCATGTATGCAGCACCTATTCTCACCAATGTTAGAAAACCTGACCTGGAGAAACTTGAGTCATGTTATAACAAAATCGCCAAGTTTGCAAAAAATTCCCTCTTTAGAACATACCATTGTATACCTCTTAAGCAACTTCAGTGGCTTGAGCTCCCACAGTTATTAACCTACCACCACCTAGTCATAGCTTATAACAACCTAAAATATCCTGAAAAAACTCCAGCCCTTAGGGAACTACTGACTAACTACATTCCAAATCGACCACTCTGCTCTACCAACAAATCACTCCTCTCTATCTACACAGCCAACAACACAGCAGATAAAGCTCTATTTTTCTCAGTATAGCAAAAAGTTGGAATAATCTCCCTCCCTCGGTGACTTCTGCACCTAATACCAAACAATTCAAAAACTCCCTTAAGGCTCATCTTATTAGCACTTGGCTATGTCCGTGTGTTGTTTAATCCTAGTGTATGCTACCACCATCTTTCTCTCTTCTCTCCAATTATTAGACCCTCGCTAAAAATGGAAGTAACAAATGGTATCCCTTGACATTTGAACATGTTGTTGTGATCTCTGTCTGTATATTTTGATGACTAACTTAATGTTCACTTGTATATATTGCTGATATGATCTTTCTTTGCATACTGTTCTATTATGCACAAAATACTGCTCAATAACAAAGTCTTTACTTTACATTATGTATTATCATTGTCTGTTGTATTAATTAAGTGGAGCTTTTCTCCCCAGGCCTCCACTGTAAATGGAACTCATCCAGCTGGACCATCCTGGTTAACAAATGTAAAATAAAAATAAAAATAAATATACATAAGACAAAAGGGGCAAGTTTACTGGAAACTACTTTTAAACATAGGGAAAATACAATAATTTCTTTGTTATGAGATATGTGTCCTTTATATGGTTTGTTGGGATGATAAATTTTTTTCTAAGGCTAAAATAGGGCTGAGGTGAAAAAACTGCTTGCACATATGTTTCAATTGTCATTTGGGAACTATGCTTAGAGGCATAAGGTATAATTATTAAGAACTACAAAGAGTTAAAGATAGGTTGGTGGAGGGTTGATGAGCAGTGTTTTTTGTTTCAAAGAGAGAGAGAGAGAGAGAGAGAGAGAGAGAGAGATTTGTACATTTATATACTGGAATAGGAAAGCTGAATCATTCTGGGCTTGCAGGGAGATGTTGTTTTTCAAATGGAAGTGGTCTGAGATAACTTAGAAAATTATGTCTGGTGCTAAACAGCAGTTTTTGAAGGTAATTGTCACTGATGGCTTATGCATCACATTCAAGGAACAAACAACCCCTGCAAGTAAGGCAACTGCCAGGTCCCAAAATTCACATTTATTAAAGTCAATGACCAGCAGACCGTGGTATATAGCACATTATAATAAATTATTTAATGTTTGTGCTAAAAAGCACATTATTCCATAGAGTGAAAATTTCACCAGACAGGTTTCGGCTATAACAATAAAGCCTTCTTCAGTGTGACATAACAAATAACATTGATTTATGCATCGCATTGGCACCCTGCCCATTCACTCTCACATACGTGCAATAATTTACACATACAAACACACACTCAGAGAAATCCCACACACACAGACACTCACGCTACATGACACTTAGTCATACTCACAGACACACTCACCAGTACCAACACACATGTGCACACACCCACCCACACGCACACACACACACACACACACACACACACACACACACACACACACACACATGTGCACGCACACATTATCAATCTCATGACTAACTCCCCTACTGTGAATATTCAGGTAGATGGACACACACACACAGACACATACACACATAATTCAGACACCATTTATAATCCTGTACACATGCACACATACTGTCACACAAACAAACATTCACACATCCTTCACCAGTACCTCTCTGCATACCTCTCAACTGTCCAAAAATTTTCAGAATGTCCATATTGTTGCCTCATATTTTGTTTGTCTTTATAAAATATGTGGTTTTCTGGAAAATCATTGAGGACTGCACACACTAAATAATAGCAGCTATTTGAACTTCAGACTTCATATCCTTCAAAAAATGGATGTTTATGCAAAACTTGTTGTTCTAGCAACTTTCTAAGTTTTTAAGAGTAATTTTTAAAGTCTGTCCATGTATTTGTGTCTTTGCCTCTCCATTATTTTTAGCTTTGTCCCTGATTTATTGTGTTAAGAGGTTGAGAGGTATGCCTCTCCAATGCCTCTTACCTTACCTTTAATGCAATCTCCCCCATTAAAAATAAAGGAGCAGCAAAAGATTTTGGCCATGATGGTTAAAGCAGTTGTGTGATTCTCTTCCCTCAGGCATTTCCAGGGAGAGCATGTTGCTAATCAGCATATGTCATTCCTTAGAATGCCTAATTAGCAATTAGCACAGCCGTGGAGATGGCCCACCATGTTGATTCCTCTGGCCATGCAGAATTACTGTGTTGGGCTTGTCTCTGAATCAGAAAGGGTATCAAACGTGCTCACAGATGGTGTATTTGTGAGAGTAAAGCCTCCACATTTCTTAAGCATCTTTACCTCTCACAAACAGAGTCATTAATATTTAGTAAGACTTCATTATCTCTGAGCATAAGGCTACACTGATTTAGGACACCTAATACTGTCCATTTAGAAATAAAACATGACTGATTCGCAGAGAGTGGTGTACAGTTTAAATAAGATAGCGATTTACAATCCACTGAGACAGTTATCGGTGATAGGGTGGTCATGAAGTTATATTTGCATGTGTATTAAAGTAAATGTGTAACTTGGGTATACAGGACTATGATAGCATAGCTCAGGACATTGCTTAACAGTAGCACTGCATTATCTGTAGTGACTGTGGGCTAAGTTATGCAATGTAGTGCTACTAGGAGCTGCTGATAGCTACTTTTAAAGTTCTATGTGGGTGGCTCTGCATACTATGCAGTTAAGTGCAGCTTGCTCTACCTGTGAGTAATCATGGCTCATTTTGAGTGATTTGGGTTATATTAGGGGCAATTACAACTAAAAGTGCCTGCATTAATGGGATGCATGTTGCAGATCTGCTGCACTAAGTGCAACTCCACAGAATATAAATGAAAACAGGGAAAATAAAATGGGTCTATATCACATCGTTGAACTTGTATAAGTTCAAACAATGTAATATCGAACCCAAAAGTCTGAAACTGCACAATAATGAACACACAGAACAGAGATTTTTTTCCCATGGAAAAAAATTGCTGTTCCCTAACAAAAAAAAAAAACATAAACCTTAAACTAAAACTAAAGTGGGGGTCTGTGCCCCCTACACCCCCCTACTTAAATATACAAACCCATGATCGCACCACAGTGGAGGAAATAGCAAAGTCCCAAAAACGGCCCACCGATTTTTTTTTCCCTGGGAAAAAAATTGATGTGCCATGGCATTGCTATTTTTGCGTTTTGGACTTTTGGGTTCGATATTATTTCGTTCAAATTTATACAAGTTCGACGATGTGATATAGACCCAAATAAAACAGCCAATGAAAAAGAGCGAAAGTTCTAACCCACCACTAAAAGCTCTAGATAACTTGTGTGATGACCATACCCTGGCCCAGCAATCAAGGAAACTCATTCCTCACCACTAACACCATGGAGGTCGTCTCCTAGAAGAGAAAAAAAAGATAACTAATACACACAGTAAAGTACAGTTTCCCTTAAGTGCACACAGAGATCACAGTCAGTCTGGGGCTGGTTGCTCCCTTGCTCACCAGGTCCCCAATAAGACTCCCCACTGGCACAGCTATAGGGTCCAGGTCTCAGCCTAACTGGGCAAGCTAAAACCTCCAGTACCCTCTCTGTCCAACCAGTGCTTCGTGTCCCTGCCAAGTAGCTGACACCACACACACACACACACACACACACACACACACACACACACACACACACACACACACACACACACACTTTGAGATAAGTATTTATACAACTTCACAGACACTCCTGGGAAAGGCTGACACAGATTATCCAACTGTGCCCCTTTACCCAGGCTATATGGTAGTAATTACTGCCACCACCCAGTTAATAATATCAGCTACTAAAAGGCCCTTAAAAGGGTTTCCAATTATTACTGTGCAATATTAATATCCAATGGTAGTATGACTAACAGTCAAGGCTTACTTTAGAGTGGCCTATTGCAATAACCTCTATAAATATGCAATGTACTCTAGAGCTTATCTCTACACAAGGCAGCCACATGTAGAAGGTTTTAAAAAATATTTAATAAGAAATAATTAAAACACAAGACAAAACTACTACACCACAGAGATATCTAAGAGTTCAGAGATCACACAGAAACTTAAAATAATACAGTAGGACAAGTTTGATTTCAAAGAAAAATACCTAATTAATTTTTACTAGCTTTAACTATTCCTACAAGAAATCACAGTACTAAAATTTACATGTGAGCATAGGGCAGAGTGCTGATAAGTTAGATGTCTATAGTCAAAATGCTCCAAGTCTCTTGTGAGAAATAGTATTTAAACATTACTAACAAACATGTCTCTAAGGCCCTTCCCAAATTACATAATTTTTGACACTTAGGTTTTCCCAGTATTCATATTACATCATCTTAACACCTGGGTCTGAGTTCTCAGGCCACAAACTGCATTATTTAGCAATCTAACACCTACTCAGAAACTTACAACAATACAAGGCATTTCACATGTACATTCTAGCAGAAACTAGAGCAATAAAGCACCTTCCACATCTAAATTCTGGTAATAAACTTTAGTCTTAAAACAATGGGCCTGAAACCTTCATCCAGCCACACTGGAACCAAATTGTAAAACATTAAAGAGATTCATAAGATCTTTTCAATGTAAAAAGACACATTTGAAATACTTGGCTTGGTTTTCCTTACAGCAGATAGCAATGTTGCAACAATCTTGAAGTTCACATTTTACAGTGTGTTCTTACATTTAAAAACACAAGCCTGTATTTTACATTTATTTATACAGTTGATAGAATTATGCATCAAATTCTATTTGACTAGGCTGGCAGCCTTCGCCCATCTCTCTCCAATCGTCACAACTTGTACACCTGTCCAAAACCATTTGCTGAAAGTTTGAAAAGTTGTCTGAAAACACATCATAAATGAAATAACCCTGACTGCTCCAATTAGCACAAAATAGCTTAAAAATGCAAAATGCAAAGCCACTTCAATTAATAACTGCAATTTAAATTTAAAGACATTACAGTAAAATGCAGAAAAAATGATAGAACCCACTCAAAATAATTTTAAATAGCAAGGTACAGCACAGAACCCACTTGGAAAGCAATGTAACAGTGGAATGCTTTCAGTTAATAGCTGTAACTTCAGATTCAGAGGAAACACAGTAAAATGCAAAAAAAAAAAATACAGGAACCACTCAACTGGTTTAAACATCTAGTTATCTTTAAGTGCAGTAGAATAATTGCTCTTGCCTGTTTACTGGATGCAAAATGGAATCCAAATACCACTTTGCTCTTCAGCTTGTACACTGCCTCCATGAGTCTTAGAATAAGACAAGAATAACTGTGCAGTACAAATTAAACAAGGAAATGAAAGAATAAATGAAAAAAGGTAATGCTCTAACTAATATTGCTTATCTTCCCAGAAGCGGACTTTAAGGATGCACTGTCAGACATGCTGGCTGGGCAGATTGGTCTGATGAGGGAGATGATTTTTCTGAGCTATGATACAGAATCAGAATTGTCTAGATATGGTAAGGCCTTGCTCTGTCTAATAATGGTGGCTGCCAAAAAAAGCAATTACCAAAAAAATGGAAATCAGAATCTAAACCAGCTATACTAGAAGTAGTGAATATAGTAACAGAGATAAAACAACTGGAACTGAGACCTTTAGAAAGGGGTAAGAGCAAACTACATAAGAAAAAATGGGAATTGTGGGAAAAATACATATAAGGGAGAAATGAGGTTTAAAATGGTTTGTGATGTAGAATGCTTGCAACTAGGATTCTGTTGGTGTGTTTGTTTCATTTATATAAATGTATGATTGCCTATGTAGTAAGTGATGGTTTAATAAAGATGTTTCTTCATTTAAAAAGGCTGGAATTGAATAATTTATGTGATATTGCTTAGGTTATATGATATATAGCAATATATGTGAAGTACAATATTTATGTTAATATAGTTTGATTATTTTTATATGAATGTAAATTTGCCTATGTCACAAGTGATAATTTAATAAAGGTGTTTAAAAAAAAAAAGAACTGCAGCAACCATTTCATTGCTACCTGGACTAACCACTATAAGATCTAAATAACTCACACACCTGGCCAAAACAGGCTGTTTGTTGAAAATGTGAAAATTGACTAAAAGTCAACAAATAAATGCAGTAACCCTGATTTATTCACTTAGCACAGAAACAACTTGAAAATAGTGCAAACTGTAAAATCACTTCAGTTGATAGCTGTGAGTTATAATAATGTTGTACTTCTCAAAGCAGTAATGCTACTTTTGATTCCTATAAGAAGCTTCTTCCATTTAGCTCCAAAATACATACCACTGTGGCCCTTTTCTCTTTCAGGTAAGAAATCTAAACTTTTTATCTTCATAATATAATCCATTTGCAAGGATTTCACCATCATTGATTGAACAACTCCGAGTACATGGAGTCCGTGGTTTCTCAGCTGTGTTTGAAGAAATGGTAGCCCAATTATTACAACATTAAGTTGAGACTAGTCTAAAAATGCAATGTCCTCCCAATAATATTCTTTTATTACTTGCATGTTTAGAAGTTTGCAATTTCATGTTAATCATCTTGTAGAAAAAGTATCCTGTTCCACTGGATTATTGAAAATAGTTCTTTATTTCATAGTAATATAGTGAGCAGCAGAATATAATAGCAGTATATATATAAATGTTACAGCAGCATACTCAAAATGGTATATAGCAGCACAATATATCAAACAACTGAAGGTATGAAGGTAATCCAACAATATCTGAACAAGTTTTACCCGAAACTTAAACTGGGAGCTCTGTTCTCAAACATACATATTTATTACTTCTTGTTCAGTAATCCTACCCCCCCCGGTAGTTGTATCTTCCCATTCAACATTGATTCACTGGCCTTGTACTATTCAAACAATATTTATTATTTCAGGTGCCTAATGGTCTGTTCTGTATCTCTGCAAAGTCTTCACATTCCACTGAGAAAGCATATAACATTCCCTTGAGAAAAACACATCTTGTAGTTTTCCCTTGAGAGCTGTTGTTCCTACATGTCTCATGCTTAGCCTGAAGGCTATCTCACAAAATGTTTCTTTCCACTGAAATTGCCTTTAATGAACTGTATGTGTAACGTGAAAACACAAGCCATTCTTTGCATTTTCAGGCTTATGCAAAATCTATTCTACTATATTTATATAAAGTTCATTCTACCTTACATCTAAAAACTACATTTATGTGAAGAGTCTCAATCTTACAACTCTCCCTGAGGTCCCCAAACTGGGATCTATTTTTGTAGCTACTTCACAAAGGTATCATATTCTTATTACTAACTACCGTACAATATGTAGGCTTTGTGCCAATTTTCCTTAAAGCTTTTGTAATGCAGTGTGTAAAGTGATACTATAATGATTAATACTACCACAATTGATGTAACAACTAGAAGGTATTTTAAAAAAAGCTTGCAATCCAATCTGTCCATGAGGTGTTACCAAAGTCATGCATCTTGGTCATCACCTCACTCATAATCTACAAGTATGTCTTTGTAGCTTTACTTTTATCTGATACGTAACTAAAATATTTGGTTCTGATCATCCTACAAGTCCCATGATGTGAAGCCAACAGGTACTTAGGGGCCATGCAGTTCTGGAGAACTACCATGCACATCATGGTCATTTCCAAAGTAATGTATTTAATGGATTCAAACATGCTATTTGTTAAAGCCTCCAGTGACCTTAATAATTTAAAAATAATAAAAAAAATGCTTTGACAGCTCCATATGCAGGAAATATGCCTGCTCCAGTGATTACCCATCATCCAGATCCCTAGACCTTAGTGTCCTTAATTCCAAATTCTGATGTATATGTGATGCTTTTAAAACCTGCACATTACTTTGAAAATCAGTGTTCAAGTCCCTTTTAAGTTTATGATATCTAAAACTTATCAGACCAGGCAACTTTTCTTAAATGTCTTATAGCTGGTATTACATACCCTATGTAACATGAGCCATACCTATTTGATGATAGCTATTTATAAGTTCTTTTCCCACATACATAAAACATGTGCTTCAAAATACAAATACTATGTCAGTCCTTCTGTTACAGAATTAACATAAACAAAATACCATATACCATATCAGTTTGTTTCTGTGAATCTCCAGTTAAATTGATCAGGGTATGAACTGAAAATCTTGCATATTTTCTTTCCAGATTTCTCTGTGTTATAATAGTAAAATTACACTGACTGTTGCTGTGAAGACGGGTAGAGATGGGTGAAGGCTGCCAGCCTAGTCAAATAGAATTTGGAACATAATTCTGTCCTTTGTAAATATGAATGTTGAAATACAGGCTTGTTTTCTTAAATGAAAGAATATGCTGTGAAAGGTTGAACTTAAAACAATGTAGCAACATTGCCTTCTACTGTAAAGAAAGATAAGTCAAGCATTTCTTGTCTGTCCTTTGAAATTAAAATTATTTCATGACTGTCTTTGATGTTTACAATTCGGCTCCAGCCAGGCTAGATGAAGGCTTCCTGCCTATTGTTTTAAGGCTAAAGTTAATGACCAGAATTTACATGTGGAATGTCCTTTATTGCTCTGGTTTCTGCCTAGGTGTAAAGGAATGTAAATGCAGTTTCTGTCAGCCTAGGAACACCAGGAAAGTGTAAAAAATTATGTAATGGGAATCAGGACTGCAATAGCAATTTAAACAGAGAGAACCAGAAGGCATTAAGCATTTTTGTCTTGATCATCCAACTCACAGCACTATCTTGCTCATATGTAAGTTATCTTAGACTTGTGTTTTCTTTTAGAAATAGCTAGGAACTAGAAAGATTAGACAAAGTGTTTTTCTGTGATGTCAGAACTGTACTACTGAATTACTTTAAGTATTTCTGTGTGATCTCTGAACTCTTGACTAGCACTGTGTAGTAGAAAGTAAAGTCTTGTGGTTTTAATTATTTATTATTAAATATTTTAAAACTTTCAACTGTGGTTGTTTTGTGTAGAGATAATTTAAGCTCTAGAGTACATTGCATATTTATAGAGTTTACTGTCCAAGTCACACTAAATAAGCCTTGACTGTTTAGTCACTACTACCAATTGGATAATAATATTGCACAGTAATAATTGGGCACCCTTTTTAAGGGCCTTTGAGTAGCTGATAAATATTAGCTGGGTGGTGGCAGGGTACTACCATATAGTCTGGGAAAAGGATGCACAGCTGGAGAACCTGTGCCAGCCTTCCCCAGAAATGTCTGTGTGGTTGTCTAAATTCTTATCTCAATGTGTGTGTGTGTGTGTGTGTGTGTGTGTGTGTGTGTGTGTGTGTGTGTGTGTGTGTGTGTGTGTGTGTGTGTGTGTGTGTGTGTGTGTGTGTGTGTGTGTGTGTGTGTTTGTATGTGTGTGTGTGTGTGTGTGTGTATGTCAGCTACTTGGGCAGGGACACGAAGCACTAGTTGGACAGAATGGGTGCTGGAGATTTTAGCTTGCCCAGCTGGCTGAGATCTGGACCCTATAGCTGTGCCAGTGAGGAGTCTTATTGGGGACCTGGAGAGCAAGGGAGCAACCAGCCCTGGACTGTCTGTGATCTCTGTGTGCTATTAAGGGAAATTGCACTTTACTGTGTGTATTTGTTATCCTTTCCACATATATGAGACACCCTCTCTGGTGTTAGTGGTGAGGATTGAGGCTCCTTGATTGCTGGGCCAGGGCACAAGCATCACAGTTGCCTATATTGTCTACCTTCCAGACTGGCGCCTTCTTATACCATCTCTTATAACAGACAAACCCTTCTCCTGATGCCTACAGATTTAAATAATGAGTGTTATTAATATTTTTTCTTCAAAAATTGTACTGTTTAGCCCATCTCTGTTCTCATTATATAACCTATCAAGCATTTTGGCTTTATCATGAAAACTAACTGAAACTGGCACTAGAGAAAGCCATTTCCCTGCTACTGGCACATGGACAAATTAAAAGTATGTGCATAAGTAAACTGAAGCTTGGTGAATGTACTGTAAGGTGGATACCAATCCTTCCATTTCAGCACTTCCCTTTTTACTAGGCGATGGTCTATAGGTATAATGTGAATCTGGAAACTCCATTTGTAACATTTCATAATATGATGTCACTAGTCTACATGATACTTGTGTCAGTCGTAAAGAAAATATGCCTTCAAGTATTTTCAGTTAGCATACTGCTCATCAACTAAAAAATCTCTAACATCAACTACATTCCATCTAATCATTGTGTGTTATTATGTCTAAACCAGTGATACTCTATTATATCTGAAGAAGCATTAGAAAACAGTAAGCTGTGTTTTATTAACTGGTACGTAAACTGCTTCATAGTCACTTGTAGCCTTTATCTGTAATATTTTTGCTTGCATTCCAGTTGTCATAAAATATGAATGAACCATTCTAGACCTTGCAAATGCGACAATTAAGCCAAACAAGAATAATACCAAAACAAACAATAGAGTAAGACTTACTCTGTATCATCCCAAGTAATTTCTGGGGTATTGGAAGAGATGTCTTAATGTTCAAGACTCAATTGATATACCTCTAATACAATGAGGCCCTCCAATGCCACCAAACCATCTCCCGTACAAGGTTGGTAGCAGATGTAATGATTTCTCTTTAGTAAAAAACAAGCATTCTGAAATAATTGGTCAAATCCAGAAGTAACAATATGCTTCACTATAGTAATATTTGTGAAGTACAGGAAAGCAGTATCAATTTCTTTGGATTACATCTACATTTTAATAAGCTTTAGATGATCAGCATGCATTATTTTATATTTCGTGTCCCTATGATTCTTGTCAATTCTCTTGATTTGATACACCAGAGGTCCCACCTGCTTGATTATAGTGTATAGTCCTTCCCAGTTTGAAGCAAAACATACTCCAGATACAAGTCATTTTAGCATAATTTATTGACCACGTTATAGCTGTACATCATGAACTGGATCCCCTAACATCTTGTGCATTCTACTTGCATGGAATAAACTTATGTTGCTGATGGATTTCTGCAAAGTCAGCAACCAAACCCAATGATGTGGTTTAGTGAAGTAAGAAGGTTTTGTTCCCAGTGATAGGTCAAAGGGAAAAAATAGGGACATTTTTCTCCCTGTCATTGACTCAAAAGGTGACATTTCTGACATAACATTGGTTAATGCCCTTATTCCCAGCAGAATGGCAGGCAAATGACTGACTTAGGTCCCTTCTCTATACAGGCTTTAGTAAGTCTTTCTTTAATAGTCTTATTAATTCTTTCTACCATTCCGTTAGACTGGGGGTGAGGAACATGAAATCTCTGTTGTATTTCTAACAGATTACACACTTCCTTCATGACCTCATTTGTGATTTGAGCGCCATTATCAGATTCAATGATGCATGGCCACAGCACCTAATGTGAAAATAATATTTCCCAATGCAGATGCAGTAGCTTTTGCTATCATGCCCTTGGTGGGACTAGCCCCAACCCAGTTAGTGAAAGTGCCCACTACTACCAAGAAGTGGCAGTAGCCCCCTTTTGCTGGGAGTAAGGGACCTGCAAAGTCTATCTGTATACTGTACCATGCTCCTTCTGAGGCCGGTACTCTTTGTAACATATTATATATATATATATATATATATATATATATATATATATATATATATATATATATATATATATAGGGTTTGTCTACAAGCATATGCATTCTTTATCTGCTTCCTTACACATCCTTTTTAGCTGAGAATTTTAAAACTTGTGCTTTATGATAGGCCAAATTTTCTGGAAGCCTAAATAGCCCAGCAACTGGTGGTTCTACTTAATTAACTGTTCAAGCAAGGATTTTGGTATGTAGGGCAAAAGTGCCCCCTTGCTCTGTTTTGTACATATGCAACTTTATTCCAGGCACTGGAGTAGCAACCTCACCTTGTACTAGTTCATCAGCATCTCACTGCATTATCTGAATCTTCATTCAGTCTACTGCCAAGAAAATGAAGATTACTATATTTTGCCTGATGTGCCTTTACCTTGCAAACACTCCATTTATTTCTGTTTTTCCATCCTGAATCATTTAATTTCTTCAGGACCTGTGCATGCTATAAAGGTTTACCTTTACTGTCTACAAATCCCCTCCTAGTTCAAATTTCTAAATATATAGTGAGGACTGTTACGACATAAGAACAGTTACTAATAATGTTCAACTGGCTGTCTCCATACTGTTTTATAGCATATAAAACAGACTCCAGTTCATCTTGTTGGGCTTATATGTGAACAGGAAGCTTGATCATATGTGTCTTTGGTTCTGTTGGGTTTCAAATCTTGTGTAATAAGTGCCTTTTTCATAAAACCTTGAACCATCTCTATATACACATCTGCCATCTGCACTGAACTGAGCTGAAAAAGGTGAATTTGGAATTCTGTCCTTCTGTTTCTCACAAATATGAGTGGTCCCCTCATACAACAACCTTGAGACAAATAATATTTTTCCCCAACTTCTATTGAAATGTTTTTCTGTTCTAAAGCTATAATCCATTTAGATAGTGTAGCCTGATTCACAGACCTACTTCTGTTTGAATACAGTAGGGTCTTGACTGTACAATGTGGCGTATTCACTGTTATTGGCGAGAACTGTGTAATGAATTCTGACTACTGAATTCCTCAATATACAGCTAACAAAGTCTTTACATAAGGCTGATAACCCTTCTCCAATGATGATAACAGTCTGCTAAAAAATGTAATAGCTCTTAGCTTAGTCTGAATGCCTTATAGTAAGGTATGTTGGTATTTCTGGAGCAAGACCACAGAGATTATGTCATCTCCAGCTGTTGCTTGCAAATAAAAAGGATATTCTGATGATGGATAATCAATTCAGTAGCTATTGCAAGTTTCTGTTTCAGTGTCTTCACTGCCTTCTTTCCTTCTTCTGTCCACACTATAGCTGTGGTACTGGTTAACTATTTGTATCAATCATCTTATAGAAAGGGTCTGCCAAAACTGCAAATTCTTCTGTAAATTTCCTGTTTTAATTTATAGTCCCTAAAAACTTTCTCAGATTCTGAATTGTGGCAGGTAAAGGCATGTACAAAATGCACTGCACTCTTTCCTTGCATGGGATTCGAACATGGGGCTGTACAGTCACCCCAGAAATTTCAATGTCTGTTGTTTTAATTGCATTTTACTAGCATTGATCTCAAAACCAGAATTTTGTAGGGCTGATAAAACATCATGTAGTATTTGCAAGTGCTATTTTCCTGTTTCTGCCTGTAACACACTATCATCTATGTATTGTAGCACTTTACGACCATAATTTAATGGTCTTCGTACCTGTGCCAATGTCTGATGAAACAACAGTAATGTAATTATGTACTGTGGATTTTCAAAGGTAAAACCAAAATATTTCTGTGAGGACTCAGCTTATGGTATAGCAAAAAATCCATTTGCTAAATCAATAACAAAACCATTTGTTCTGAGGATCTAACCTGACTGCCATACCAGGTGTATCGGCACCACATGTACTGCTGGGGTGTTATACTTATGCTTTAGCCTCAAATATAATACTAACCTGTAACTGTCATCTTTCTTTCTTACTGGCCACGTGGGCAAATTTGATGGACTTGACCCTTTAATTATAATGCCCTTTGCTTTCCAGTCCATAAGGCATTTGTGGATGTTTTCCACAGCTTTTCTGGGAATGGGGTACTGTTTCTGATGGGGTTGTAGCTTGTCTGCAGGATCCTCTGCCCTTACCTTGTTAGTGACAACAAAACCAGACTCTGTCTTATCTTTAGCACACAACTCTGGATACTCTTGCATTAACTAGTGCAATATTTGCACTCCCCTCAGAAAACAATAGAGCTGTATCAACGACAAGCTAAGCTTTATTTGCATCTGAAATCATACTGATATTAGGAACTGAAAGAACTGCAGGTATGGTGCCTGTTTCAGACTTGAAACTTCCTAAGCTAGGATACAATGATTCACATTGAGAATAACAAGGTGGTCTGTCAGTGATTGCACTTCCTGCAGCATATCCTGACTTCTTAGCCTGCCTGTTTTACTGGAAATGATTGAGACTGGTTCATCGATACCAGTTTAACACACCTGCTTTTCCACATCCAGTATTTAGGAAATTGCTTTTTGACATGTCCTGACCTTTTACAAAAAAAAAAATTCGACAGCAGATCTGTTTTCTGCTATAGCTGCATTGCTTGTATTCTGCTTAACAGCTGCAATTTCTGTCTCTACAGAAAAGATTTTATTACTTGCATCTGATGCTTGCAGAATCTACTTTTGTCTAATTACTAAATGTGCTGCTTTTTTTAATGTTTTTGCTGCTGCAATCACATGTGCTTTAATATCTGTATGCAGTCCCTGAACTCTTTGCAAAAAAAAAAAAAAAAAAAAAAGCTTCAATCACTTTTCTCTACTTCATCCTGTTCTATTTGTCCTCTGTGAATAGGTACTGAAGAAGTCTATGTGCACTCACTGACGAAAGTGCTCAATAAATTGTGATGTCTTGTCAACCAGAAGCCTCTTTCGTGGCATTGTCTCTGAGAATAGTTATGCACTACTGCATATGCTAAAGAAAACACAATTGCAGTTTCCATAAGGTCTTTCATGTACGATGTCAAGTGGTAGCTCATACAGTTCAATATAAGTGTTAAGGAGTTTTTGGTAGAAAAGCTTTAAAATTTTGGCAATTCCTGTCCCCAAGTTACCCCATATTACTGGACCACATTTCAAATACTATATGATTCTGAAATAACAGTTTTCTGATGGGTAACAGCTGAAACAATATTGATCTGTGATATAGACAGCTGTAACAATATTGATCTGTGATATAGCTAGTGGGCTGTTGTCACATGACATTGATTCTGCATCCAAGCTGTCAGATTGTTGTGAACCATGTCCTTGATCCCTCACATCTCTTGCACTTGATTTAAATAACTGTTTATTACTTTTAAGAAAGTATCTTATTCCACTTACTACCTCCCCTGCATTTTGTCGAAGTCTCGTAATATTCTCATCCTTTTTAAGCTTTTTTTAATATGCCATTGTAAGAATTAAAAGAACTGCATGCTATTGGAATGAGCTGGAATATAGCTGGAATGACTGGAATGAATGTCTTTATATTTTATTACCCAGATCTGTGCTGAACAGGTGCAAATATCTCAATTTCTCCTTTATTTGTGAGATCATCTTGTACCTTTTAGAATAAGTCTGCACACAAGATCTGATGAAGGTGATTCACCAGATCTATAACTGTAAACCTATTATTCTGCAAATTTAACTTGACTGTCATTTCTGGTGTATCATACACAACATATGCTTTCAGAATCATAAATATGTATACCAATGTTAAATCTAGTACTAGCCTGAAACTGTTACTTTTTTAATATCTATTTCTAGTAATAGATGTCTGCATTTTAAATGTGTCTTAGATATCCTGCAAATATTTATTTGATATAATAGTTTTATTATTGCATGTGTAGAAGTTTCCATTTCCATGTTAAGCAGCTTATACTTTTTTTGTTTGTTGTACTCTGCAGTAAATTTGCATCCCATCCAAGACTGCTGTTCTGCCTTACACCAATGACTTACTGGAATAGGTCATAGGTCATGGCTTCCCTACATCGCTGAATAGGATAAAGAAGCTGCTAGAAAATGAATGAATGTGTGGTTCTGTATAAGGTGGTATTAAGCTGCAGTTCAATAGTTGGGGCTTGGTTCAAATCTGTTTCACATATGTAACTGCCAAAAATGCTTGTCTCCATCTTCACATGTATGAGTCTTGTTCATAATCTAGTGTATTGATATATTTTCTTCTGTCACAGACTGAAGTAGTTATTGTTAGAAAAAGATGATCCCCGATGTTCCATCAGGCAGTTTCCACATTGTCTAGCATATTCTTTTGTGTATAGACTGGCAAAATGTAAGTTGAATAAAGCCTCCATTATTACAGCTGAACATACTCTAACTGGAACATTCATTGTATGGAAAATCACCTTGCTTATATGTTTTTATTTTTATATATGTATTTATACCAAGCAGCATAAAATTATCACAATGTCATAAAAAGGTGCCACTACATACATACAATAAAAATATTGAAAATGTTAAGGCTCTTGACTGAGCTGTTTTGCATGGTTTTAATGCACATGATGTTATATTGCAAGCTTGCTGTCCTTAGTTGTACATTACAGTGCAGTACATTGATCTGTACAAATGGCATCATAGTGTATTTACTTTCCTATCATTAATATTCATGTAATAGATAACACTTCGCAGCAGTGTGGATTTACTTTCGGGAGATTTGTGTTTCTATAAGGTCAGCATTGACAGAGCAGTCTAACAGAAGGGGCCAAACAAAAAAACTTCCAAAAAATATAACCCTTATAATAGTTCTTTCAAATAATAAGAGAATATTGTCTTCAATAATCATAACAAGACTGAGCCATTCTGGTGGCATAGAGATTTAAAGCCCTGATTATGACCTAGCCAACCGTGGTTCGATTACAGCTTGGGTGAATGAAGAAGAAGCAGGGAAGCGATGGCCCTGACCATCCCAGGTGGGAAGATGTTTGCTGTTACACTCCCTAAGGAATGGTATGGTCCAAACAGGGGAGCTGCCCCTGACATGAGCAATAAGTATGGTGAGTGGAGAAAGGGAAATGGGTAGGTCATAAAAAAGAAATCCAACCCCAGACAGAAGCACAAATGAGATAAGCTCCAAGGAAATCCTCAGGATCCATGACAAGCTGCAACAAAAATGGAGTAAGGCTGAGGGGGTTGGAGAGTAGCTGGTAGACCTGCTATGGATGGTGGGTACTGGGGGCCAGGCTAGTAACAATGAAATCTGAGGGAGCAAAAAAAACACAGTGATACCAGTAGGACCTGGCAATGCAGCCAGGCCTGGGAGTGGTATTTGCCCACATAGCCTAGTTTGACTCAGTCAGAAAAAAATGGTGTTTGAAGGGCTTATTACCTGCAAGGTGAAAGGTAAGGGTCAGGTGTGATGCCAGTCAACTAGTAAGTAGGAGCAGGATAGATTATGACACAAAAGACCCAGGCAATAAAAAATGTCTGTTGAGATATGGATTGTCACCTCACCACTGATGAAAGATCTACAGCCTGAGTGGAAGACTGAAAATAATCATGATTGATGTTCCCTCTGCACATTGTATTGGTGTTGGAACAAGACTTCTCAAAAAGGGGTGGTCTCTCTTTCTTTCTCTGTCTCCCCATATCTGGAGTTGTCCATCAAGAGGGGTCCCAGGCATGTTTAGATACTCACAAGTAAAATTGCATCTGTCTTTTGTGCTTATGTACCAACAATATACTTTGGAGCACTCACCCTGTTAGACAGCAACATATGCACTTAGGCAGTGTACCAACTATTAATTCTGCAATTACACCAGAAGATGTGAATGTTTATGTGACAAATGTTGTAAATACTTGGAGAAGTGCAAAAGATATCATGGCTTATGTGAAACTGAATGGTGAATGATTATTGGACTTCTGCACAGGTCATAGATTGTCCATAATGAGCAGTATGGTTAAACATGAGGTTGCTGAATTGTGCACATGGTACCAGAGCATCAGACTTGAAGCCATATGCTGTAGGCACTCAGGTCCAGAAAAGTACCGGGTTGTCAACTAATTCACCACTTGATGATTAGTTGTGTCAGGTGACTGAGGCTGTGGTTGGAAATCATGGGAAGCATGAACACATAGTGAGGGTCTTGGGAACATCTACCAGATGCTTTAAATGGGATGAAATCATCTTCTTCCTCCAAAGTACTTTCTCTGATATAGCTGGAGAAGCCAGATGAATAGCCTTCATGGACAGTGTACAAGAACTCTGTAGTTACAGTGATGACACAAATATGTGAGCAAAAGGTAACCCAAAGACCCAGTGATAGACACCAGCAGTGATGGAATCTGTTAAGTTAAAACAAAACATTTTCAGTGCAAGGATAGTGGGGGAGGGCATCTTCAGATCCAACTGAGTGGTACAAACAGGTCAAGATGCAGCAGCTGCAGTAGTCTTGAAGTGAAGGCCCAGCTGTGGGAGAAGTTGGAAGTGGCCATAAAGAATGACTTTTGTGAGACCTCAGTGCGGTACAGTCAAACCATCATAAATTAGGAGACTAGGGGATATTGTCAAACTATTCTCAACAAGGGTGAAGCAAAGCTGACCTCGGGTAAGGAGATTGTTGGAAGATGGAAGGAAAACATTGAGGAACTCTTGAACATGGCAGATATGTCCTCATTTTAGAAAGCATAGGCAGATGTAATGGATGCAATTGGGTCTTTTTCTGTAGATGAGGTCACTGCAGCAATTAATTCTGAGGTTGCTAAGCTGTAGGGGTTGAAGACCCATTAGGTAATTCTAAATGTGGCATAGCTAACATGCTTTGTTACTTTATTTTATTTATTTATTTTACATTTGATGACCAGGAAAGTCCAACTGGACACAGGTCCATTTTCAGCAGAGGCCTGGGGAGAAAAGCTCCACTTAAAAGAATGCTAACAAATACATTTTATAAAAATGCAACACCATATTCTTAATGCATACAAGTATTATATAAGAATATATTTAATATTTCTGCTCAGACATATGTAAAATTACATCACCATATTCTTAAGGCATACAAATAGTATATAGGAACATATTTAACATTTCTTCACAGACATATAAGTCGATACCATCAGAATAAAATATTGTTAGTTAAGAATTAGTATTCAGAGGTTAGGCACTACTAGGTGATCTTGGGCAGAATCCTTGCATCACTGCAATGTAGTGGATTAGCCTGGGGAGTCACATAGGCACAGCCAATTGTTAGAATAGTGGGTTTTAAGTAGTTTCTTAAATTGTGAAGCAGAACATGTAGAAGTTATGTGATTTGGAAGTGAGTTCCAGATTCTTGCTATTGTGCAGGCAAAGAGAGATTTACCTGCTTCATTCTTATGTTTGATGACATTTATGAGATTTTGGTCTGTTGATCTTAAGGCTCGGATGGTGGTGTTGGGTTGTATTAGATCCTGTAGTATGGGGGTTTTGTCAGGGAGGTAGTACAGTTTGTGGGCTGTGGAGAGTTGAGTAGTAAGAAGTAGTTGGGGCAACTCAAGCCAGTTGAGCTGTCTGAGGGAAAGACAGTGATGGGCTCTATTAGAGGCACCTGTAGCAAACTTGGCAATCTTGTTATAGCAAGATGCCATTTTGTTTTGTTCGCTGTGGCAAAGATTAGTCAGGATTGGGGAGGCATACAGTAGGGTGGATAATAGGTGAGTTCTTGCAATAGTGGCTTTGGTGTAATTGGTCATGAATTGCTTGTTCCTATACAAGAGACCAAGCTTTTTGTGTACTATTTTTGATTGTTTGGGCTATGTGTACGTCAAATTTGAGATTGTTATCGATTACTACTCCTAGGAGTTTAGTGTGTGCTGTTGAGGTGATTGAGGTATTATCCTTGGAGATTATGGTGAAATCATTGTTTAGTGCAGGAGATCTACCAAGACATAAGAGAATTAGTTTTGTTTTTTTTGGGACTGAGTATAAGTTTAATGCTAGAAAACCATGCTTTAGCCAGAGTAAAGTTGTGTTGTGTTATTGTCTGAAGTTTGCTTAAGGTTGGGGCGGCGCATATGATAGTAGTGTCATCAGCATATTGCACTATAGAGGCAGAGGGAGAGGATGCAGCTATCTGATTTGTAAATATGAAGTATAGTAAAGGACCAAGAATAGAACCTTGAGGGACTTCTATGGATACAGGTAGAAGGGAGGATAGTAGGTCCTGCCAAAGAACTGCTTGTTGTCGGCCTGATAAATAGCTGTTGAACCATGACATAGTGAGGGGAGTTTAGGTTAAAGGTAGATAGAGTTTTGAGATGCATGCTTTGGTTGACCATATCAAAGGCTTTAGATAAGTCTAAGAATACAGAGGATACAATAAGTCCCTTGTTTCTATGGGTGTTGACTATGTTGGTATATGATAGTAGCACTGGTGGGTACTATGGGAAGGTCGAAACCCATGTTGAGATGATGATATAACTTTATTTTTAGGAGGTATTGCATTAGTTGCGTATGTACTACTCTTTCTAGTATTTTTGATAAAGGTGATAAAATTGCGATTGGGCGGTAGTTGGTGTGAGCTCAAGGGAGTTGCCACCGAGTGGAATAATATGAGATATTTTCCACAGGTTAGGTACTTTGCATTCAGATATGGATCTACTTATGAGGCTAGACACGGGGTAAGATATGGCATCAGCTGATAGTTGAAGGAAATCAGAGGGACATTTGTCAGCAGACAGCGTGGTAGGTTTTAGTTTTTTGAGGAGTTTAGTAATAAGTTGTGTAGGTGCTGGAGAGAAGGAAAAGCTTGAGTGAGTTTGTTGTGTAATAGGGTAGTAGGGGTTGGAGAAGGTGTGGGGTTGGTGGTGCTATTTAGGGTGTTAGATAAGGCTAGGACTGTTTTGGTAAAGAATCTGTTGAATTGGGTGGGGATATCCTCTTTGCCGGTTGGTACTATGGGTGTGGGAGTGCTGGTTTTACCTGGGTGCGTAATTTATTTATTGAGGCCCAGAATTTCAGAGGGTTGTGAGCATGTTTTTCTTGTAAGGTTTTGTAGAAATTGGTTTTATTGAGTTTTATAAGTTTTTTGGTCTTGTTCCGGAGTGCTAAGTAGTTTTGTTTTGTGGTAGTGGTTTTAAGTTTATGATATTGAGCCCAGGCTCTCTCTCTGTCCTTCATTATGGTTTCAGTTTCTTTTGTTAACCAAGGGTCATAGTTAGTCTTAACTCTGATGGTTCGGGCTGGTGCATGACGGTTTAGGATTTTGAGAAAGGTTGAGTTAAAGTAGTCTACTGATTCATCTGGTGTTTTAGGGGAGACCAGTCACAGTGTTTTAGTTTGTTGTTTAGGTCCTTGGCTTTGAAGTTCTTTTTGTTGTGAACTGTTCTAGGGATGGGTTGGTTACAATGCTGGGATTTATTCCTGATAAGGTAGGTTGGTTGGCGATTGCTTAAATTGTCAGGTAGGCAGCCTGATTGGTGTGCTAAGGTGTGGTCAGACAGAAGTATCCAATCTAAGATGGATTGCCATTTGGTTTTCTTATTGACTCTTGTGGGGGTGTTTATGATTTGGGCAAACCCATGAAGATTAATATGGGTAGAGGGATTGTATTTGGTACAGTCAGACCAGTCAATATTAAAATCTCCTAAGAGTATGGTCTCTTGTGGATGGGAGATAGACATCCAGTGTAGCAGGTTCTCCATAGTGTCAATGATGTTTCCTGATGGGATGTAGGCACCTGCTATAACTATATGTTTGCTAGAGTTTAGTTTTAATTTAGCAAGAATGAGTTTTATATCATTGATGTCTTGGGAGTTGTAGTTAAGCTGTTCCAATGTGAGATGATTTTGAAACAAAATGGCTGCGCCTCCTCCTTTTTTCCCTTGCCTAACTTTCCATATAATATTGTAGCCAGGGGATGTAATCTCATTATCATGATGTTCTGGTCTAAGCCAAATTTCTGTTAGTATGGCTAAATCTGGTTTATATAAAACCAATAGGGCATGGAGGTCCTGAACTTTGTTAAGTATGCTTCTTACATTAATGTTTAATGTTTAAGAGAAGAAGAGAGGAGGTTGGCCTGCTTTAAAGAGGGTTTGGTTGGTTTAGGTTTGTATGGAGTGAAGAATTGGGTCCTGGGTTGGGGTGTATGTTTCCACAACAAGTGAGTTTTTGAGTTAGATATAGGTAGAGCTTAAGTAGTTTTTGTAGTATTTTATTTTGTTTCTGGGATAAGTAGGGTTTTATTTTGTTTGTTGGTTTATTATTAACGTAGGAGTATCGATGGGTTGGGGTAAGGTCACATAGAGATATAGGGAACTGTTTCAGTTTTAGTGTATTGGCTATGGTTTCTGTTTGCCACTGAGTTGGATTGGTGAGATGAAGTTGTGTGTGGCAGGACGTAAGGATGGATAATAAGAGAAGAACAAAAATAGTTAATGTTCATAGGTTAGTACTAAGCTAACTGCCCTTGCGAGCCATTTTAAGCCTAGCCAATTATCCACTGAGAAACTCAAATCCTGCACCTTGTGTTTGTAAGGCAAACACCTTAACCATTAGGCCACCCTCCCAACATGTAGAATGTTACCTTTAGGTGTAGGAAAGCCATTTTATTAATTTGTTTCTTCTCCTTTTATGTTACCTTTTGTAGTGGGAGAGCGGTGGTGAGTGAGAGTAGGAGCTGTTGACTAGATGGCAGAGGAGCAATTAAGGGAGTTTGTGACAAGGGTGTGGTGTGGTACATTTGAGTGGGGGAGTGATAGTGTGGTTTGATTGGCTGATTGGGTGTGTGAGCTGGGATGGAAGTGGTTAGCAGCTATAAGTGTAATTGTAGTGTTGTGTGGAAGGTGGTAACAACATCTCTGGACAGACAAACCAGAGTGATAGACCTTATTTTCTGTAAGGGGACAAAAAGGTTTCACTCTTCAGCCTCCACTGAAAAACATATGCCAGGAGCTGGAAAGGAGACTCTGATCACTGAGACTCTGATTTGGATGTAGCAATGTCGATTCTGTCCTGACCATACGGCAGTGAACCGACTTTATATCTCTGGATGGAAATTGAAGGGGGCATGGAGGAGTTCAATAGTATGACCTACATGTATTTTGTGGACCTACAGGAGTCAAATTATTGTGCACTCCAGAATGTTGTGGCAAGGGTTGTAGCAATTATGGGCCTCTTGTTTAGAATTCTGAGCATTAAGCTATGTTCAAAGTTGTTCAGTAATCTATGGTTTTATTAAAAAAGTTTACTAATGTACTCTTTTATGTTTTTTTGAGGAATACAGCTATATTTTTTGGATTTTGGGTGAAAGACTCAGCCATGTTTTGCCTTGTCTTCCCCCTGTTCATGCTTTACGTGGTCAGGATATCAAGCCATACGTAAAGTTTGAAGACTATTGACTATGGGGACATAAACATTGCATCACTTTGTGCAGATGTTGTACTCTTGGTTAGACCACCTGCAATGGACTAACACAGTACAGAGTATGAAACGATCTGGATGAAAATCAACACCTGTAAACTGGAAATCATGAGTTTCTGCCTGAAAACAATGGATCCCTACAAAGGAACAGTTATAGTAAGTGGATCAGTTAAAGTATCTTAGGATCTCGTTCACAATGGTGGGCTCTAGGGATCAGGAGGTCAGCACTGATGGATGCAACACCAACAGTACTGCAGGCATTTGTAATGGGCTATAGTGGTGAAGTGAGAGATGAGTTAGAACAAAGCTCTTAATTTACTGGTCAGTCTGTGCCCCTATCTTCCTCTATGACCATGAGCATTGGGTAGAATGACACCAGACATACAAGCACTGGAAAGCAGGTTCCCCTGCAGGTTTGCAGGGATGACCCTCTATGATTGAGAAGTATGTCATTTTGGAGGGATTTCAGAGTAGATTCATTCTGTATGACTCCTGCCTCTCTAACCCTAAGATCCCCATTTCTCT